>NC_091115.1:692500-695000 GCF_024713975.1 Paralichthys olivaceus
TCGACACAAAGTGAGTTCCTCCTTCGGCTCCTTGTCGATGATTCCATCTGTGCAGCGTTCTGAAGCAGTGGAGAGTTTCCATGTCATAAATTACAGGCGTCCACAGTCTGCACTCCGGCCGCTGTCGACTGTGAATGATGAACTCAGACATGATTTATTCGGCTGTTAGCTTATTGCATTGTCCTGAAATAATGTTCCTGCATTATACAGAGTGGAGGCGGGTTTTGTTTGTGTGTGTGAGTGTGTTTTAAATCACACAGTCCAAAGTGGTGTGGCCGTCAGAGCGCTCACTAATCCACCGCTCAACAGAACATAAATCTCATCGCTGCAGCTCGCTGACCTCCTGACTGATGAAGACAGCTCGGACTTTTATCAAATCTGCTCAGATTGATTTTTTTGGTTTTACGTGGTATTGATATTTGTTTTCGTTCTGTCACTTCAGTCTGGAAACGAGCAGAGAGAAGAACTGCTGCCATGTTGAATATCCAGAATACTTACAGGCAAATTCAGGATTAAACGTATCTTCAGTACACGCCCTCGACCAATCAGGAGTCAGAGTCAGCTGTCAATCATCACGTCTCCGCCTGTTTCTATATCATAAATAACCGATTCAACCAAACTGATGAGAAACACTTGAACAAACATCAGAGAGAAGAACGAGCTGAAACGACAGAAACATTCATTTAACGTCTACTTTGAGTTTAGAGTTCGGTCCATGTCCCATTTACTAACATGGAGGAGGAGGAGGAGTTGATGACATAAACTGCAGCCAGACACCAGGGGGCGATCAACCTTTGTTTGTATAAACCAGTCAAGATCCTGTTTAAGATGAAAATGTTTAAATTGGCTCACGATGGTAAATCACAGTCTGAAGTTCCTCTTCTTCTTCCTCCTCTTCTTCCTCCTCTTCTTCCTCCTCCTCCTCCTCTTCCTCCTCCTCTTCTTCTCTCAGGTGGTGTCGGTGCTGCGTCCGGAGGAGATGTTCGAGTGTGTGTTCACGTGCGGGGCCGACTGTAAAGGGACGTCGCTCTATCCTTGTCTCCAGATCTTCGTCAACAACTCGGAGTCGAACTCTGTGGCTCTGCTGCACTTTGACGAGCAGCAGCTGGTCCTCAACCCGAAGGTACGACAAACGTTTCAGGGTGAACGAGCCAGGAAACATGTGATCAGCAGATCGGTGGATTCGCTGACTCATTTAACGACTTCATGGTTTTGTGATAATGAATTGAAGAAGACTTCTTTGTTCGTTGCAGGAACACTTCAGATTATATTCATTGACTTTATTTGTGATCAACCTATAACCAATAGAACCTTAAATACTAATATGACAGTATTTAATTATAACATATATTATTATTATTCACTGGTATCAGCTCCTGGAATGTGAATATTTGTTATTTTCTCACTCAACATCTCTGACTGTCCATCAGACAGTTTTGAATGAGAGGGAGTCATGAGACACTTGTATTCATTAATCAATCAGTCAGGTGCATTGATAATGAAAACAGTTGCAGCCTCAGAGTTTTGCATGTGACACAAACAGAATTAAAGCTGAGCGTCTGAGCGGTTTTTGTTCGGCATCTGCTGGAAGTGAGACAAACAGAAATAGATCCGCTGAAACAAAACTCGCCGTTAAAACACTCAGCGTGTGAATGGAGGACTTTGAGCGTCATTAACAAGCAGCTGACAGTGAACGCATCACAGCTGACAGTGAACGCATCACAGCTGACAGTGAACGCATCACAGCTGACAGACCCTGAGTGGGATCAGTTTCACTTTGAGCTTCTGCTGTGGCCAAAAGTCTGCAGACACCAAACGTGTGTTTCCACCGTCTTAAAGTTTCAGCGTCGTAGTTTGTGTTCATCCATTTTGTAAATGTGTTTTTCTTCTCAGACGCCTTTGTCAACATCTTCAACAAATATTAATTCTTCATCCTTCTCTCAACACTTATCTCAAACTCTTTCTGGATCACGTCTCGTCGTCTTTTTCTTAAATCGTTTAAATTCTGGTGAAAAGACTGAAAGAACAGAAGCTGTTCAATCGTGTCCATTATCTTTGAGACACGTTTCACTGAAACACGTGAAAGTAACATTCAGGCGTCTGCTTGTTGTCGTACAGACGAGTACAGACAACGTCCGTCTGTTGGTCTGTGGGACTTCTTCTTCTTCTTCAGTGCACGTCTGGGCCGTCGCTACAGCAACTGAGTAAATATAGAGGGTGAGAGATGGCGTGTCATTGATGCCGCTCAGTCACCATGGCGACAGCAATGGAGATGAAGTGGAGAGAGAGGGAGGGAGACGAGTCACGCTTCATTCAGAAAAGAGGGGGGGGGGGGGGGGTTCACAGGTTCTGTGACCTTTTATATATAAAACTAATGAGAGAGGGAGAGTCTCACTTCAAACACTGTCAAGTTGTATTTATATGATATATATATATATTTATATTTATATATATATTTATATTTATACAGTATAATGAGCCACTGGGAGCAGCTCGCTCA